>NC_057803.1:531518150-531545556 GCF_018294505.1 Triticum aestivum
CGCTGCTCTCTCGGCTTCGAGAAGAAGGGGGGAGCGGCGGAGTTTGTGAAGAAGGAGTAGCAGCAACCAGCGAGGGGGAACGAACTGCCCCTGTTTCCTCTGCTTATAAAGAGGGACGGGGCGGACGTTTCGTCCTTCCGCTTAAACAACCACCCACGATCTCTCCCACGATGCCGCATTCAACGCGTGCCGTTATGGGAGAGTGCGGTGGATACGGAACAAGATTTGGCGTGGCCCAGCCCGCATGTGCCCGTGCCCTGTCTTGGGCCTGGCCCAACAGCGCTCGGCACCGTGTCTGGCCCAGGCCCGGGGGCTCCTATCGGTGTACTAGAATAGGGGTACCCCAGTACCCCGAACTTGTGCACGGGCAGTTGCAGCACCCTGCGGCAAAGGCTTGCCGGGTGATCGCCAAGATCCCCCAAGGTTCCCTTGGAGCCATCCAAGAACAAAGTATTTAAGCTAAGGAGACAAGACCCCAGCAAGAGGAGCTTGCCGGGAAGGCCAACCAAGACGCTCCAATGAACTTGCCGCGACGCGCCACGCGCTCCGGCAAGGCAACAAGGCCCCGGCAAGAGGAGCTTGCCGGGAAGACAAACCAAGGTACCTCGAAGCCCGGTGAGCGACAAGCTTCCGGACCCGACAAGATAACAACAGCGGCAAGGCGCTTGCCGTGGCAGGCGGCCACTCTGCGCCCACGCTCCAGCGTATCCACCAACGTGCCGCTCTGGGGGCCTCTCCGGGCGTACGTGGCGGGAGGCTGTGCAGCCAGCGGTGCGCAGTGGCATGCGAAGCTGACAAGATTGCCATCGTGGCGAACGGTGGCGCCCCTAACGGTCCTTTTCTGCACTGTTCGGGCGACTCAGACGGGCATTTAATGCCCTTGTCCCCTGCCGTCAGGGTTAGATAGGGTGCACTATGCAAGCAACTGTATCAACTACCTCGCTTTTTACGTTTTTACCCTCCGCTGCTTTGCCACCTGTCGGTGACCCCTTTAGCGTATAAAAGGAGGCCCATGCGCAATGTAGAGGGGGTTTGGTTCATAGGTTCGGGGCCTCAGACAGTTTGCTTCGATCCATCCGTAGCTCAGAGAACATCACACTCTCGCTTTGGAGAGCAAGAACACCAGATAATACAACCAGACAAGCAGCAGTAGGAGTGTTATCTCTCCGGAGAGCTCCGAAGCTAGGTAAACTGCTCGTGTGCTTCGCCTCGATCCGCTCTTCATGCGATCTCCGCCCCCCGCCGAACCGAAAGGGGCCCGGTCCGCCAGCCCCATAGGTGTTCGTGGATCAGTTTCCCTGACACATATTCCAATTGAAAACTAAAATCATGATGACAAGTTTCATGCTTATCATTATTCTTTATAGCATACAAGTCATCACAATAATTATCATAGATATCAACTTTGTTCTCATAATCAATTGGAACCTCTTCCGGAATAGTGGAATCATTACTAAATAAAGTCATGACCTCTCCAAATCCACTTTCATCAATATAATCATCATAAATAGGAGGCATGCTTTCATCATAATAAATTTGCTCATCAAAACTTGGGGGACAAAAAATATCATCTTCATCAAACATAGCTTCCCCAAGCTTGTGGCTTTGCATATCATTAGCGTCATGGATATTCAAGGAATTTATACTAACAACATTGCAATCATGCTCATCATTCAAATATTTAGTGCCAAACATATTAATGCATTCTTCTTCTAACACTTTGGCAGAATTTTCCTTTCCATCATACTCACGAAAGATATTAAAAAGATGAAGCGTATGAGGTAGACTCAATTCCATATTTTTTTGTAGTTTCTTTTTTAAACTAAACTAGTGCTAAATAAGAAACAAAAAGATTCGATTGCAAGATCTAAAGATATACCTTCAAGCGCTAACCTCCCCGGCAACAGCGCCAGAAAAGAGCTTGATGTATACTACAAAACCTTCTTCTTGTAGACGTCGTTGGGCCTCCAAGTGCAGAGGTTTGTAGGACAGTAGCAAATTTCCCTCAAGTGGATGACCTAAGGTTTATCAATCCATAGGAGGCGTAGGATGAAGATGCACTCTCTCAAGCAACCCTGCAACCAAATAACAAAGAGTCTCTTGTGGCCCCAACACACCCAATACAATGGTAAATTGTATAGGTGCACTAGTTCAACGAAGAGATGGTGATACAAGTGGTATATGGATGGTAGATAAAGGTATTTGTAATCTGAAAATATAAAAACAGCAAGGTAATGAATGATAAAAGTGAGCATAAACGGTATTGCAATGCTAGGAAACAAGGCCTAGGATTCATACTTTCACTAGTGCAAGTTCTCCCAACAATAATAACATAATTGGATCACATAACTATCCGTTACCATGCAACAAAGAGTCACTCCAAAGTCACTAATAGCGGAGAACAAACGAAGAGATTATGGTAGGGTACGAAACCACCTCAAAGTTATTCTTTCCAATCAATCCGTTGGGCTATTCCTATAAGTGTCACAAACAACCCTAGAGTTCGTACTAGAATAACACCTTAAGATACAAATCAACCAAAACGCTAATGTCACCTAGATACTCCAATGTCACCTCAAGTATCTGTGGGTATGATTATACGATATGCATCACACAATCTCAGATTCATCTATTCAACCAACACATAGAACCTCAAAGAGTGCCCCAAAGTTTCTATCGGAGAATCACGACGAAAACGTGTGCCAACCCCTATGCATAGGTTCATGGGCGGAACCCGCAAGTTGATCACCAAAACATACATCAAGTGAATCACGTGATATCCCATTGTCACCACAGATACGCACGGCAAGACATACATCAAGTGTTCTCAAATCTTTAAATACTCAATCCGATAAGATAACTTCAAAGGGGAAACTCAATCCAATACAAGAGAGTAGAGGGGAGAAGAAACATAAGAACCAACTATAATAGCAAAGCTCACGATACATCAAGATCGTGCCAAATCAAGAACATGAGAGAGAGAGATCAAACACACCCTCAGCCCCGAGGGAGAACTACACCCTCAGCCTCGAGGGAGAACTACTCCCTCAGCCTTGAGGGAGAACTACTCCCTCCTCGTCATGGAGAGCACCGAGATGATGAAGATGGCCACCGGAGAGGGATTCCCCCTCCGACAGGGTGCCGGAACAGGTCTAGATAGGCTTTCGGTGGCTATGGAGGCTTCTGGCGGCGGAACTCCCAATCTATTGTGCTCCCCGATCGTTTCAGGGTATATGGAGATATATAGGCGGAAGAAGTACGCCAGGGGGCCACGAGGGGCCCACGAGGGTGGAGGGCGCGCCCAAGGGGGTGGGCGCCCCCCTGCCTCGTGGCTTCCTCGTTGCTTTCTTGACGTGGACTCCAAGTCTCCCGGGTTGCTTTCCTTCCAAAAATAAGTTCCATGAAGTTTCAGGTCAATTGGACTCCATTTGATTTTCCTTTTCTGTGATACTCTAAAACAAGGTAAAAACAGAAACTGGCAATGGGCTCTGGATTAATAGGTTAGTCCCAAAAATCATATAAAATAGCATATAAATGCATATAAAACATCCAAGGTTGATAATATAATAGCATGGAACAATAAAAAATTATAGATACATTGGAGACGTATCACTTTTCCCCGCAGCAACGGGCGCACCGTCCTTATCGTTCTTTACCCGGGAGTCTCCCACGCCGTGTATTTCGACCCTTCCAGAGACTACGAGAAGAAGGACTACACCCACATAATGAATATTCTAGATGATTCTCTCCAAGGCTTCAGTATTAGAGGTGGCCACATGCAGATCAGGAAACAAAGGAACAAGAAGATGGGTTTCACGCATAAAACTAACTTCTGCTGCATCCATGTCCCAACACCAAGCAAGAAGGATGGATTCTACATCCTCCATCTCATGATTGAGTTCAACACGGATCACCAAAAGCTTCGCATGACAAGCAGAAATGATGATCATATCCACAAGTGGCTAGAATCTCATGGAGAAGCGGATTATAAACTTAGAGATGACTTCTTTCACATCCAAAGGGACATTGCGACGATCATCATGAAATAATTCGTCGATGAGAAGGGGATGTTCTGATACGTCTCCAACATATCTATAATTTTTTATTGGTCCATGCTATTATATTATCAACCTTGGATGTTTTATATGCATTTATATGCTATTTTATATGATTTTTGGGACTAACTTATTAACCTAGAGCCCAGTGTCAGTTTCTGTTTTTGCCTTGTTTTAGAGTATCGCAGAAAAGGAAAATCAAACAGAGTCCAATTGACCTGAAACTACACGGAACTTATTTTTGTACCAAAAAAAGCCCACGGAGTATCAGAGATGGACCAGAAGAGTCTTGGGCTGCCCACGAGGGTGGGGGCGCGCCCCCTACCTTGTGGAAAGCCCAGAGATCCACCGACATACTTCTTCCTCCTATATATATACCCATATACCCTAAAAACTTCGGAGAGCAGAATAGATCAGGAGCTTCGCCGCCAGAAGCCCCCGTAGCCACCGAAAACCAATCTAGACCCGTTCCGGCACCCTGTCGGAGGGGGGAACCCTCACCGGTGGCCATCTTCATCATCCTGGAGCTCTCCATGATGAGGAGGGAGTAGTTCTCCCTCGGGGCTGAGGGTAAGTACCAGTAGCTATGTGTTTGATCTCTCTCGCTCGTGTTCTTGAGGTGATACGATCTTGATGTATCGTGAGCTTTGCTATTATAGTTGGATCTTATGATGTTTCTCCCCCTCTACTCTCTTGTAATGGATTGAGTTTTCCCTTTGAAGTTATCTTATCGGGTTGAGTCTTTAAGGATTTGAGAACACTTGATGTATGTATTGTGTGGGATACCCGTGGTGACAATGGAGTATTCTATTGATCCACTTGATGTATGTTTTGGTGATCAACTTGTGGGTTCCGCCCATGAACCTATGCATAGGGGTTGGCACACATTTTCATCTTGACTCTCCGGTAGAAACTTCGGGGCACTCTTTGAAGTACTTTGTGTTTGTTTGAATATATGAATCTGAGATTGTGTGATGCATATCATATAATCATACCCACGGATACTTGAGGTGACATTGGAGTATCTAGCTGACATTAGGGTTTTGGTTGATTTGTGTCTTAATATGTTATTCTAGTACGAACTCTATGCTAGATTGAACAGAAAGAATAGCTTCATGTTATTTTACTACGGACTCTTGAATAGATTGATCAGAAAGGATAACTTTGAGGTGGTCTCGTACCCTACCATAATCTCTTCGTTTGTTCTCCTCTATTAGTGACTTTGGAGTGACTATTTGTTGCATGTTGAGGGATAGTTATATGATCTAATTATGTTATTATTGTTGAGAGAGCTTGCACTAGTGAAAGTATGAACCCTAGGCCTTGTTTCAACGCATTGCAATACCGTTTACGCTCACTTTTATCATTAGTTACCTTGTTGTTTTTATATTTTCAGATTACAAAAACCTATGTCTACCATCCATATTGCACATGTATCACCATCTCTTTGCCGAACTAGTGCACATATACAATTTACCATTGTATTGGGTGTGTTGGGGACACAAGAGACTCTATGTTATTTGGTTGCAGGGTTGTTTGAGAGAGACCATTTTCATCCTATGCCTCCCACGGATTGATAAACCTTAGGTCATCCACTTGAGGGAAATTTGCTACTGTCCTACAAACCTTTAAACTTGGAGGCCCAAAAACGTCTACAAGAAGAAGGTTGTGTAGTAGACATCAAGATCTTTTCTGGCGCCGTTGCCGGGGAGGTTAGCACTTGAAGGTATATCTTTAGATCTTGCAATCGAATATTTTTGTTTCTTGTTTTCGCACTAGTTTAGTTTATAAAAGAAAACTACAAAAAATGGAATTGAGTTTGCCTCATACGCTTCATCTTTTTAATATCTTTCCGTGAGAATGATGGAAAGGAAAATTGTGCTCAAATTCTAGAAGAAGAAGTCTATAGAATGTTTGGCATTAAATCTTTGAATGATGAGCATGATTGCTATGTTGTTAGTATGAATTCCTTGAATATCCATGATGCTAATGATATGCAAAGCCACAAGCTTGGGGATGCTATGTTTGATGAACATGATATTTTTTGTCCCCCAAGTTTTGATGAGAAAATTTATTATGATGATAGCATGCCTCCTATTTATGATGATTATATTGATAAAAGTGGATTTGGAGAGGTCATGACTGTATTTAGTGATGAATCCACTATTTCGGAAGAGGTTCCAATTGATTGTGAGAACAAAGTTTCTGTCTATGATGATTATTGTGATGACTTGTATGCTATAAAGAATAATGATATCCATGAAACTTGTCATCATGATTTTAACTTTCAATTGGATTATGCCTCACAAGATGGTTATTATGTTGAGTTTGCTCCCACTATTATTCATGAGAAGAATCTTGCTTGTGTGGAGAGTAGTAAAATTTCTATGCTTGTAGATCATGAAAAGAATGCTTTAGGTGCTGGTTATATTGTTGAATTCATTCATTATTCTACTGAAAATTATTATGAGGGAGGAATATATGCTTGTAGGAATTGTAATAATATCAAGTTTCCTCTCTATGTGCTTAAAATCCGAAAGTTATGCTTGTTTTACCTTCCTATGCAAGTTGATTCTTCTTCCCATAAGTTGTTTGATCACAAAATCCCTATGCATAGGAAGTGGGTTAGAATTAAATGTGCTAGTCATATTCTTCAAGATCCTCTGTTTATGTTACAATTCTTATCTTTTATGTGAGCATCGTTGAAATCATCATGCCTAGCTAGGGGCATTAAACGATAGCGCTTGTTGGGAGGAAACCCAATTTTATTTTAGTTCCTTGCTTTTTGTTCCTGTTTAGTAATAAATAATTCATCTATAATCTGTTTAGATGTGGTTTTATGTTTTAATTAGTGTTTGTGCCAAGTTGAACCTTTGGGAAGACTTGGGGAAAGTCTTTGCGATCATGCTGTAAAAAACAGAAACTTTAGCACTCACGAGAATTGCTTCCATGTTTTATTGGAGAGTGCTATTTAGTTAATTCTTGTTGAAGACGATTAATAGATAAATTTCTCATGTCCAGAAATTTATTTTATAATTTTTGGGGTTCTAGAAGTTTTCGTTAGCTACATATTACTACAGACTGTTTTGTTTTTGACATATTCTGTTTTTCGTGTGTTGTTTGCTTATTTTGATGAATATATTGCAACTAAAAGAGTTTATAAACCATAGAGAAGTTGGAATACAGTAGGTCTAACACCAATATAAATAAATAATGAGTTCATTACAGAACCTTGAAGTGGTGTTTTGTTTTCTTTCGCTAACGGAGCTCACGAGATTTTCTATTTTGAGTTTTGTGTTGTGAAGTTTTCAAGTTTTGGGTAAAGATTTCATGGATTACGGAATAAGGAGTGACAAGAGCCTAAGATTGGGGATGCCCAAGGCGCCCCGAGGCAATATTCAAGGACAACCAAAAGCCTAAGCTTGGGGATGCCCCGGAAGGCATCCCCTCTTTCGTCTTCGTTCATCGGTAACTTTACTTGGAGCTATATTTTTATTTACAACATGATATGTGTTTTGCTTGGGGCGTCATTTTATTTTATTTAGTTTAGCTTGCTGCTTGAATAAAATACCAAGATCTGAAATTATTAAATATTAGAGAGTCTTCATATAGTTGCATAATTATTCGACTACTCATTGATCTTCACTTATATCTTTCGGAGGAGTTTGTTGTTGCTCTAGTGCTTCACTTATATCTTTTTAGAGCACGGTGGTGGTTATATTTTATAGAAATTAATGAACTCTCATGCTTCACTTATATCATTTTGAGAGTCTTTAGAACAGCATGGTAGTTTGCTTTGGTTATGAAACTAGTCCTAATATGATGGGCATCCAAGAGGGATATAATAAAAACTTTCATATAAAGTGCATTGAATACTATGAGAAGTTTGATTCTTGATGATTGTTTTGAGATATGGAGATGGTAATATTAGAGTCATTCTAGTGAGTAGTTGTGAATTTTAGAGATACTTGTGTTAAAGTTTGTGATTCCCGTAGCATGCATGTATGGTGAACCGTTATGTGATGAAGTCGGAGCATGATTTATTTACTGATTGTCTTCCTTATGAGTGGCGGTCGGGGACGAGCGATGGTCTTTTCCTACCAATCTATCCCCCTAGGAGCATGCGTGTAGTACTTTGTTTCGATAACTAATAGATTTTTGCAATAAGTATGTGAGTTCTTTATGACTAATGTTGAGTCCATGGATTATACGCACTCTCACCCTTCCACCATTGCTAGCCTCTCTAGTACCGCGCAACTTTCGCCGAAACCATAAATCCACCATTTATCTTCCTCAACACAGACACCATACCTACTTATTATGGCATTTCCATATCCATTCCGAGATATATTTCCATGCAACTTTCCACCGTTCCATTTATTATGACACGCTCCATCATTGTCATATTCATATGCATGATCATGTAGTTGACATCATATTTGCGGCAAAGCCACCGTTCATAATTCTTTCATACATGTCACTCATAAGTCATTGCACATCCCGGTACACCGCCGGAGGCATTCATATAGAGTCATATCTTGTTCTAAGTATCGAGTTGTAATTCTTGAGTTGTAAGTAAATAAAAGTGTGATGATCATCATTATTAGAGCATTGTCCTAGTGAGGAAAGGATGATGGAGACTATGATTCCCCCACAAGTCGGGATGAGACTCTGGACGAAAAATAAAAAAAGGACAAAGGCCATAAAAAAGAGAAGGCCAAAAAAACAAAAAAATGAGAGAAAAAGAGAGAAGGGGCAATGCTACTATCCTTCTACCACACTTGTGCTTCAAAGTAGCACCATGATCTTCATGATTATGAGTCTCCTATGTTGTCACTTTCATATACTAGTGGGAATCTTTCATTATAGAACTTGGCTTGTATATTCCAATGATGGGCTTCCTCAAAATGCCCTAGGTCTTCGTGAGCAAGCAAGTTGGATGCACACCCACTAATTTCTTTTGTTGAGCTTTCATACACTTATAGCTCTAGTGCATCCGTTGCATGGCGATCCCTACTCACTCACATTGATATCTATTGATGGGCATCTCCATAGCCCGTTGATACGCCTAGTTGTTGTGAGACTATCTTCTCCCTTTTTGTCTTCTCCACAACCACCCTTTTATTCCACATATAGTGCTATATCCATGGCCCACGCTCATGTATTGCGTGAAGATTGAAAAAGCTTGAGAACATCAAAAGTATGAAACAATTGCTTGGATTTTCATCGAGGCTGTGCATGATTTAAATATTTTGTGTGGTGAAGATGGAGCTTAGCCAGACTACATGATTTTGTAGGGATAACTTTCTTTGGCCATGTTATTTTGAGAAGCCATGATTACTTTGTTAGTATGCTTGAAGTATTATTGTTTTTATGTCGATATTAAACTTTTGTCTTGAATCTTATGGATCTGAATATTCTTGCCACAATAAAGATAATTACATGGATAAATATGTTAGGTACCATTCCACATCAAAAATTCTGTTTTTATCATTTACCTACTCGAGGACGAGTAGGAATTAAGCTTGGGGGCGCTGATACGTCTCCAATGTATCTACAATTTTTTATTGTTCCATGCTATAATATTATCAACCTTGGATGTTTTATATGAATTTATATGCTATTTTATATTATTTTTGGGACTAACCTATTAATCTAGAGCCCAGTGCCAGTTTCTGTTTTTTCCTTGTTTTAGATAATCGCAGAAAAGGAAAATCAAACGGAGTTCAATTGACCTGAAACTTCACGGAACTTATTTTTGGACGAGAAGAAGCCCACTGAGTATCAGAGATGGACCAGAAGAGTCCCGGGCTGCCCACGAGGGTGGGGGGCGTGCCCCTGCCTCGTGGATAGCCCGGAGATCCATCGACGTACTTATTCCTCCTATATATACCCATATACCCTAAAAACTTCGAAGAGCAGAATAGATCGGGAGTTCCGCCGCCAGAAGCCTCCGTAGCCACCGAAAACCAATCTAGACCCGTTTCGGCACCCTGCCGGAGGGGGGAACCCTCACCGGTGGCCATATTCATCATCCCGGCGCTCTCCATGACGAGGAGGGAGTAGTTCTCCCTCAGGGCTGAGGGTATGTACGAGTAGCTATGTGTTTGATCTCTCTCCCTCGTGTTCTTGAGGTCATATGATCTTGATGTATCGCGAGCTTTGCTATTATAGTTGAATCTTATGATGTTTCTCCCCCTCTACTCTCTTGTAATGGATTGAGTTTTCCCTTTGAAGTTACCTTATCGGATTGAGTCTTTAAGGATTTGAGAACACTTGACGTATGTCTTGCATGGGATAGCCGTGGTGACAATGGGGTATTCTATTGATCCACTTGATGTATGTTTTGGTGATCAACTTGCGGTTTCCGCCCATGAACCTATGCATAGGGGTTGGCACACGTTTTCGTCTTGACTCTCCGGTAGAAACTTTGGGGCACTCTTTGAAGTACTTTGTGTTGGTTTGAATAGATGAATCTGAGATTGTGTGATGCATATCGTATAATCATACCCACAGATACTTGAGGTGACATTGGAGTATCTAGGTGACATTAGGGTTTTGGTTGATTTGTGTCTTAAGGTGCCATTCTAGTACGAACTCTATGATAGATTGAACGGAAAGAATAGCTTCGTGTTATTTTACTACAGACTCTTGAATAGATCGATCAGAAAGGATAACTTTGAGGTGGTTTCGTACCCTACCATAATCTCTTCGTTTGTTCTCCTCTATTAGTGACTTTGGAGCGACTCTTTGTTGCATGTTGAGGGATAGTTATATGATCTAATTATGTTATTATTGTTGAGAGAACTTGCACTAGTGAAAGTATGAACCCCAAGCCTTGTTTCAACGCATTGCAATACCGTTTATGCTCACTTTTATCATTAGTTACCTTGCTGTTTTTATATTTTCAGATTACAAAAACCTATATCTACCATCCATATTGCACTTGTATCACCATCTATTCGCCGAACTAGTGCACCTATACAATTTACCATTGTATTGGGTGTGTTGGGGACACAAGAGACTCTATGTTATTTGGTTGCAGGGTTGTTTGAGAGAGACCATCTTCATCCTACGCCTCCCACGGATTGATAAACCTTAGGTCATCCACTTGAGGGAAATTTGCTATTGTCCTACAAACCTTTGCACTTGGAGGCCCCACAACGTCTACAAGAAGAAGGTTGTGTAGTAGACATCACGTTCCACCATGGCGCTATATCGCGAGTTGACGTCCGAACTCGCATAGGCAAGCAACGTCAAGACCTCATGCCGTTCAAGATGCTAGGGTCCATCCTCGATGATATGGAAGGATGAAACTTTAGTGATTTACGATGGCGATGATGATGATATGTGTCGGTTGAACTTGTATACTTTCTGTAGCGATGAAACTTTATGATGTCCATGGTCCCTGCCAAACTTGCGTAACGCTACTTTGTTTGTTTGGGTACGATGACCTGCGTACCTCTAGTTAATTAGTTTGCATACTGTATGTTGCATCTAGTTGCTAATTAACCCTTTCTTTTTCGTGTTGCTCTAATATATTTTGTTGCATATGATTGTACATCCTCTTGATGAACATGCATCTCTAACAGGTACCTAGTTTCTTGATGGCGAGATGGCGGTGCTATGTCGTGTACAAAGGGTAGGTTCCAGGGGTGTACAACGAGTGGCATGAGTGTCAGGCGCAAGTGAATGGGGTCTCGGGCGCCAGCCATAAAGGCTTAAAAAGCAGACAAGAAGGAGAAGCTAGTTACTTGAGGTTCACACTAGCGCGAGAGAGGATTCATAACCGCCGCCTCATGTACTGCATAGTTCCGCTCTCACTCATAGTGATAGCTCTTCTCGCGTATACCATTGTTTGGATGGATGACGTTGTAGTTGCAAGTATTCGAGACTTGCATGTATCGCTATTTTCGAGATGATGACGAGATACCACTTTGTATTGGATGATGATTATGATGAGATTATTTGTATGTATATGCTATGATTACATTTGTGGTCTCGCAGCCATTTGTATGTGTATCATGATGAAATTTGTATATGCTAAATATTCTTGTATAAAGCATGTTCAAATACAAAACAAATATGCAAAACAAAACACAAAAACTACTAAAATTAGGAGTAGCAAGTGGAGAAAAGTTAGCAGCAGCGCCAGAGTAGCAATAGCGCGTCCCGGCAAAGCGCCCTAGAGCTATTAGCAGTAGCGAGCTTCCAAGAAGCATGCTGCTGCTACACTTGTATAGCAGTAGCGCGGGTGTGCACGCGCTACTGCTACGGGTTAGCTGTAGCGCCGGTTCCCGCGCTATTGATATACCTAGAACCCGCGCTGCTGCTAGCCTTTTCCCTAGTAGTGCTAGTATGCCTCTACTTGACTAGCTCGTTAATCAAAGATGGTTAAGTTTCCTGACCATATACATGTGTTGTCATTTGATAAGCGGGATCACATCATTAGGAGAATGATGTGATGGACAAGACCCATCCGTTAGCTTAGCATAATGATCGTTAAGTTTTATTGCTATTGCTTTCTTCATGACTTATACATATTCCTCTGACTATGAGATTATGCAACTCCCGAATACCGGAGGAACACTTTGTGTGCTATCAAATGTCACAACATAACTGGGTGATTATAAAGATGCTCTACAGGTGTCTCCGAAGGTGTTTGTTGGGTTGGCATAGATCGAGATTAGGATTTGTCACTCCGAGTATCAGAGAGGTATCTTTGGGCCCTCTTGGTAATGCACATCACTATAAGCCTTGCAAGCAATGTGACTAATGAGTTAGTTGTGGGATGATGCATTACGGAACAAGTAAATAGACTTGCCGGTAACGAGATTGAACTAGGTATGATGATACCGGCGATCGAATATCGGACAAGTAACATACCGATGACAAAGGGAATGACGTATGTTGTCATTGCGGTTTGACCGATAAAGATCTTCGTAGAATATGTAGGAACCAATATGAGCATCCAGGTTCCGCTGTTGGTTATTGATCGGAGATATGTCTCGGTCATGTCTACATAATTCTCGAACCCGTAGGGTCCGCACGCTTAACGTTCGATGACGATTTGTATTATGAGTTATGTGTTTTGGTGACTGAAGATTGTTCGGAGTCCCGGATGAGATCACGGACATGACGAGGAGTCTCAAAATGGTCTAGAGGTAAATATTAATATATTGGGTGATAGTATTTGGAAACCGGAATGGTTTCGGTACTTTTCGGAACGGTCCGCAAGGGAGAAATTCCTTTAAATTTAGAGATAAGATCTTATCTCTAGATTTAACCCTTTAAATTTAATGATAAGACCTTATCACTAGATTTAAATGACATGGGCCTTGGGGGCTGGTGCGGCCAGCCCATGTGTGTCAGTTCCCCACTCCTCGGTCCATGTGGGCCCTTACCGGGACATTGGGCCCCACGGTGGAACCCCCGGAACCTTCTAGAACCTTCCTTGTACTCTATCGAAAATTTACAAACTTTTTGGGAACCCTAAAAAACATTTTCCATACATAAATCTTTACTTCCGAACCATTCCAGGGCTCCTCATGATGTCCCACATCCCATCCGAGACTTCGAACAATATTTGGTCTCACCATTATGGATATCCCAATACTACCCTAGCATTACCGAACGTTAAGTGCATGACCCTACGGGTTCGAGAACATGCACACATGATAGAGACACCTCTTCGATCAATAATCAATAGAGGGACCTGGATGCCCTTATTGAATCCAACATATTCAATGGATATCTTTATCGGTTTGAACCACGATGTCAAGGATTTAGTTAACCCCGTAGACAATTCCCTTTGTCCGACGATATGTTACTTGCCTGAGATCCGATCATCGGTATCGCCATACCTAGTTCAATCTCATTACTGACAAGTCTCTTTACTTGTTCCATAATACAAGATCCCCATGACTAAACTCATTATTCTCATGCTTGCAAGATATTCATGATGTTGTTTTACCGAGAGGGCCCAGAGATATCTCTATGTCACACAGAGTGACAAATCCCAATCTGGATCCATACAACCCAACAAATACTTTCCAAGATACGTGTAGAGCACCTTTATGATCACCAGTTGTGAAGTGATGCTTGACACCCAGAAATCACTCTTCCGGTGTTAGGGAGTGGCACAATCTCGTGGTCTAAGGAACATATACTTGACATGAAGAAAGTTGTAGCAATTAAACTAGGTGATACGATCAGATGCTAAGCTTACGGTTGGGTCTGTCCATCACGTCATTCTCCTAAGAGCATGGTTAATAGTATAGCCAACTGTTGGCTATAAGAAAGTGTGATGTCATCTATAGCCAACCTTATAGCCAACATGTATAACAATTAGCTATAAGCATGTGCTACTTTATTAATATATGGCCCACCTTCCACTCTCACATAGTGCCTAGGAGCACGTGTTGCAGCTATCTCTTGCATGAAAGCCCGCTTACATTCTCTCTCCTATCCTCTTGATACGTCTCCAACGTATTTATATTTTTTGATTGTTCCATGCTATTATATTATCTGTTTTGGATGTTTTATATGCATTAATATGTTATTTTATATTATTTTGGGGACTAACCTATTAACCTAGATCCTAGTGCTAGTTTCTGTTTTTCCTTGTTTTTGAGTTCCGTAGAAAAGGAATATTACACGGTGTTGGGGATATTACTACTGGGCGTAAACTGGCCAGGACAAGCCGGGTTAACTTCATCAGTAGTTGAGTGTGATAAAAGCCCATGAGGGCAGATGATGGCTAAAGGCCCATAATCGGTTTAAGGCCTATAGCTATAAACCGGCGTCGGTATGTAACTTGTGTTATAAGTTAGGAATAGTGGAAGACCGAACCTGACGCATCTATGAGCCGGTATCGGGACTCTGTAAACCGACGGGCGTCCCCATGTATATAAGGGGACGACCCGGCGGCGGTTCAAGGAGAGACAACAACTCGAGACATAGGCGAAGCTTATTTGCTCCCTAGTCATCGAAACACCCATCAATTCCATCACAACTAGACGTAGGCTTTTACCTTCATTGAAGGGGCCGAACTAGTATAAACTCTCTTGCATCCTTGTGTCCGCTTTAACCCCTTCAAGCTCACCCATAGCAATGGCTCCACGACTAAGTCCTTTCTCTAGGACATCTACTGTGACAAAACCACGACACACGGAGTCCAAATGGAATAAAATTTTCGCGATGATTTTTCTTGGACTAGAAGACACAAGTGGGACTTGGAGCCCAAGTCAGAAGACCCTCGAGGATACAACAAGCCAGGGGGGCGCACCCCAAAGGGGGGCACCCCTAGGGCTTGTGGCCCCCTCGGAGACTCACTGACCTCCTTCCTTGGCCTATAAATTCACAAATATTCCCAAACCCTCAGAAGTATCCACGAAAATACTTTTCCGCCATCGTAACCTTCTGTTAATGTGATATCCATCTTGGGGCATTTTTCAGTAATCTACCAGAGGGGGATTCGATCATGGGGGGCATCTACATCAACCCTATTGCCTTTCGGATGAAGCGTGAGTAGTTTACCTCAGACCTACGGGTCCATAGCTAGTAGCTAGATGGCTTCTTCTCTCTCTTTGATCTTCAATACCATGTTCTCCTCGATGTTCTTGGAGTTCTATCCGATGTAATATTCTTTTGCGGTGTGTTTGTCGAGATTCGATGAATTGTTGATTTATGATCAGATTATCTATGAATATTATTGGAATCTTCTCTGAATTCTTATATGCATGATTTGATATCTTTGTATTTCTCTTCGAATTATCGGTTTGGTTTGGCCAACTAGATTGGTATTTCTTGCAATGGGAGAGGTGCTTAGTTTGGGTTCAATCTTGTGGTGTCCTCACCCAGTGACAAAGTAGGGGTAGCGAGGCATGTATTGTATTGTTTCCATCAAGGGTAAAAAGATGGGCTTTCATCATATTGCTTGAGTTTATCCCTCTACATCATGTCATCTTACTTAAGGCGTTACTCCGTTCTTTATGAACTTAATACTCTAGATGCATGATGGATAGCGGTCGATGTGTGGAGCAATATTAGTAGATGCAGGCATGAGTCGGTCTACTTGACACTAACATGATGCCTATATGCATAATCATTGCCCTGGATATCGTCATAACTTTGCGCTTTTCTATTGATTGCTCGACAGTAATTTGTTCACCCACCGTATTATTTGCCTTCAAGAGAGAAGTCTCTAGTGAAACCTATGGCCCCCGGGTCTATTTTCCATCATATATTTTCAGATCTATAAACCAAAAATACCTTGCTGCAATTTATTTACTTTTATTTACTTTTAGCAATCTTTTATACCTATCTCTATCAGATCTCACCTTTGCAATTGACCGTGAAGGGATTGACAACCCCTTTATCGCGTTGGGTGCAAGTTTTTGATTGTTTGTGCAGGTGCATAGATTGGAGACTTGCTTGTACCTCCTACTGGATTGATACCTTGGTTCTCTAACTGAGGGAAATACTTATCTCTACTTTGCTGCATCACCCTTTCCTCTTCAAGGGAAAAACAAATGCAGGCTCAAGAAGTCGCACCTCTTTCCTCCAACTAAGCATAGAAATATTACTTTAATCCTTACATCCTATTAATTGTACCTTATGTACTTGCTCTAATGATGTGATCCTATTATTAAATGAAAACTCAAGCCTATGGTTCGGAATCCTTAACCATCTTTAATGAACAAGCTAGTCTAGTAGAGGATCACTAGGGACACGGTGTCTGTTTCTATACCCACACATGTATTTAAGTTTTTGATCAATACAATTTTAGCATGGATAATAAACATTTATCAAGAACAAGAAAGTATGATAATAACAACTTTATTATTGCCTTTAGGGCATATTTCCAACAGTCTACCACTTGCACTAGAGTCAATAATCTAGTTTACATCATAATGAATCTAACACCCATAGAGTTCTAGTGATGATCATGTTTTCCTTGTCAAAGAGGTTTAGTCAACGGGTCTACAACATTCAGATCCATACGTACTTTGCAAATCTCTATATCTCCTTCTTTGATGTAATCATGTATGGAGTTAAAGCAGTGTTTGATATGCTTGGTCTTCTTATGAAACCTGGGCTCCTTGGCGATGGCAATGGCGCCAGTGTTGTAACAATAGATAGTCATGTGATCCGATGCACTAGGAACCACTCCTAGATCGGACATGAAGTCCTTCATAGAGACTCCCTCCCGCGCCGCTTCCGGAGCATCTATATATTCCGCCTCACATGTAGATGCTGCTACCATGCTCTGCTTGGCGCTACTCCAACTGACTGCTCCACCATTCAAAATAAACATGTATTCGGTTTGAGACTTTGAGTAATCTTGATCTGTGTCAAAGCTAGCATCGACGTAACCTTTTACAACAAGCTCTTTATCACCTCCATAAACGAAACATTTCCTTAGTCCTCTTTATGTACTTAATGACATTTTTGACCGATGTCTAGTGTTCCACTCCTGGATCACTCTGGTACCTACCAGCCATACTTATCATTGGTACGCGTCAGTGCTATACAAGTGGTTTTTAACCCCTTTCCGCGAAAGCATTTGGAACCGTCGCCTAGTGAGTGACGGCGATAGGGGGGGGGGTCCTTCCCACACGACCCAAAAACCGTCGGGGATATGCCCTCCTGGCACACACGCTTGGCAAAATGAGGTCATGTGCGACCGGCGAGCGCTCAAATACGGAAATACGTATAGTAGAGCTAAAAAAATACAATTATACAGGCGGAATTGTTTTCGGTCGCAAGTACGTCCCACATAGTTAATCCCTGCTAAATGTTTCCGTTCGTATGTACATCCCACACAGTAGCTCCAAGGAAAACGTTTTTGTTCATAGGTACATCACACACAATTTTTCCCGTTAAGTCGTCTGTGATAGCGTTGCCATTACACACGATATTAACAATTTTATCATTTGTATTATTGAATGCATCACACACAGTCTGTAGAAGAAACAGTGTGGCAAAGACTGTCCATCACACACAGTTTTTATGTGGTAAACGTTTGCGCAAGGTGGCCTAACGCAAATAGTTTTCAAGAGAAAGTCGTGTGTGATTGTTCATTGATCTAACACGGTTTATTCCTAGAAACTGTGTGCGTTTCCTGAGGTCATCGCGCACGGTATTTTTCCAATAATCATTTGCAATAACAAAACCTAATTAGCAGGCTAATTCACCATTAGCAAGCTAATTTCCCTATTATTAATAAACCATTTATTAATCTAATTGGCATTCATATTAAGCACATAATATATTTCATTTCCATATTAAGGAAGCAGAATTTCATAATTGAAATACATCAGAGTACAACATGATATAGCTTCAACACTCAGCTACCCCATTACACAACTGCACCAGCACCAAGTTTCACATGCAACATGTAGAACCTTTCAAAATTAGCATCATAGACGGTATATAAACAAATGCATCTCATCTGGAAAACTGCTGAAGCGGAAGGCGAATATTGATCCTTCATTCATGTTGAAGGTCTTTGCAACTTTAGGCCAGTGCATGTGGATGAATGACCGTCCGTCCTTCGTCCTCTTCAGAAACACTTCAATATTAAATTGTGGGTGTTGTATGAAAACCTTCCTCGCCTCCTGACCATAGAGGTGGTTTGAGAGGTAATCATCAGTGTACTGCTTTGGGAAGGCCTGAAAACAAGGATGTGCATAAATATCTTCTCTATATTGGAAATGGGGCAAAGGAATAAAAAATGCAAGGTATAATAGTTAGTACCATCTTGTAGTGAACTGATGTCTTCTTCATTGTGCAGAAAAAGATCTTGTTGTTTTTTGTCGCTAATTTCATTATCCTAACAATCTTTCTGAGTTTCTTGACTTTATTTATATTCATGGACAACTCATTTCCCCATATGCAAAAATGGTCAAACAGTGGGTCAAAACGTCTGACAACATGACCTACATGTGCAAGACCAAATTGTTAAAAACCTAAATATGAGAACGGTTCATGCAATTGCACAATAATGTGCTATTAGACAACGGACCATGTACGGGCAGTTAACTAAACACCACAACAAATGAACCAAACATTAACTGAGCACCACATTGCACAATATAACATACTCCTAATAGAAGATTAGATAGTTAGCCAAACCAAGCATGCTTAACAACTTGGAAATATAGCAATTGTATTTGTTTCTCATGTATTTAGTACAACCAAATTCGATTTATTTCTCACATGGTATACAATAACAGAATGCAGCCACAACAATTGAAAATCGCATTGCAGAACTGAACCATGCAGTTAAGTAAAGACCACAACAAATGAACTAAATGTTAACTGAGCACCACATTGCACAATATAACATACTCCTAATAGAAGATCATACAGTTAACCAAACCAAGCATGCTTAACAACTTGGAAATATAGCAATTGTATTTGTTTCTCATGTATTTAGTGCAATCAAATTCGATTTATTTCTCACATGGTATACAATAACAGAATGCAGCCACAACAATTGAACATCGCATTGCAGAATTGAACCAAACAGTTAACTAAACACCACAATAAATGAACCAAATATTAACTGAGCACCACATTGCACAATATAACATACTCCTAATAGAAGATCAGACAGTTGACCAAACCAAGCATGCTTAACAACTTGGAAATATAACAATTGTATTTGTTTCTCATGTATTTAGTAAAACCAAATTTGATTTATTTCTCACATGATATACAATAACAGAATGCACCCACAACAATTGAACATCGCATTGCAGAATTGAACCAAACAGTTAACTAAACACCACAACAAATGAACCAAACGTTAACTGAGCACCACATTACACAATATAACATACTCCTAATAGAAGATCAGATAGTTAACCAAACCAAGCATGCTTGACAACTTGGAAAATTGCACCCTGAAGAATCGAACATCACATTTGCAGAATTGAACCAAACAGTTAACTAAACACCACATTGCACGACATATAGAATATATACTCTAGAGCATAAGATTGCATGGTAAAAGTAGATAGCATAATTCACGAGAATTTGTTAAGGAAAGGCAGTAGCTAGCAAACCGAACATGGGTCCTTATAGTGAGCTAATAAGACAAGCTACTCCTTATTGTCGGAGATATCGATGCCGATTGGCTCCTTGGACATGGAAGAGGATGAGGCCTCCGCTTCGTGGGTGCCCTCGTCGTAGTGGTGAGTTGCCTGAGCCGCTCCGGACACCAACCTGCTAGCTCTCGAGATGAGGTAAGCACGTGCACGCTGAGAAATAACCGCATAGTCTTCATCGAAGGCACCGACGGTGGCCTCGAGAAAACGCCATGAACTGACATTTAAAGCAGCCAACCGTGTCATGGCGTCGGTGCACGAGGCATCGATGGTGGCCTCGACGGCGAGGTGCTCCTCCAAGATCTGGGGGTCGGCACGAATGGCAGCCATCGCGACCTCATCCGCGCGTGTGACCGTGATTTGCTTCTCCCCTGCCAAATGCTCCTTGAGATCCTGGGTATACTGCATGCATCATGGCTTAGGGTGGCGCCTATTTGGTGGAGGGGTCGGTTATTTGGGTGGAAGGTGTCGCGCTTGCGCCGGCGGTCGGGGCATGTGGGATGTGGAAGGAGGAGGAGGATGGGGGTCGGGTGTGGATTACCTGCCTGGATAGGCGAGGCAGAGCAGTGTGAAGGAGGGTCGCCGGTGAGGAGGCGGCGCTGCAAGCAAGGAGTGAATGTTTCAACTTGGAAAGGAAGGCGGAAGTAGGGGAAATGTGGCTTTTGGTAAGGGGAAGGGGGAGGGGAGGTCGATATATCCGCGGAAGCCAAAAATTTGAAATCGCTTCAGTAAAAAAACTGGCATGCAAAGTGTCATCAGGCACGGTCCCTTATCAGAGCGGGTTGTGGACTGTAGCCGTCGCACCTTCTCGCGTAAGCCGTATGCGTACTATAATCCGACGGTGCTCCAAGATATTTTGTGTTGCATCTCACACGGTTGGTGATAATAAACTGTGTGGGATCTACTTGATTTTTCGTGTTGATTTGTATTACATAATGGGGTCATAGTGGCAATGAATGGTATTTGAATTGCTAGACCTTTTATCTGTAGTGAACATGCAACTATATGTGTGTCTAAAAAAATTGGAATTATCCAGGGTTCGTTTGGAAATTTTATACATTAAATTGGTTTTATAGCCATTTCAGGTGCACAGTTCAAAATTAAAGCACACGCACATGGTCCGGTGCACCAACATGGGTTGTAAAATCATATATGTGTGCATGGGTTCCTGCTTATGTCCCATGCAAGAAATGGGGATGAATTTTGAACACCACGGCACCGTGGCTCTCCGGCAAATGTTGAGGTACTTGCTTTTGTAATTCTAGTAAATCCAAAACCCGTCTGAAATTAATGAACCTTGTCATGCTATCATGGAATGGCATCAACATGTCGGGGTAAAAAATATTTTACCATTTGGGGCAGGTTGTGGTATAAGCTTCTCACAAGAAAGCCTCATGGTTCCGTTAGGGAAACGTGTCACCTTTGTGGTCAAAACGATATTCGTCGCCTCTTCTTCATTTATTTTTTCTGGTGTCAACATAGAACAACAGGAGTGTCGTGTTAAATTTGGATTTTTTCGAGGACCGTTGGACATTTTTATACATTAATTGAGTTTTCTAGGCATTTATGTGCATAATTCAAAATTGAACTACATGTACGTGCTCCGTCCAAAAAAACCGGTTGCAAAATCAAATGTTTGTCCTTGGTTGCAAGATTAGGTCACATGCAAGAAATGAGAACGAATGTCAAACACCTTGACACTGTCGCTCGGCTAGTAACATTGAGATACATGGTTTTAAAATTCTAGTAAATCAAAAACTCGTCTGAAATTGATGAAACTTGACATGATATGATGGAACGGCAGTGACATGCCGTGGTAAAAATATCGTCCCATTTGGGGCAGAAGTGGGCATAAGCTTCTTGCAAACTAGAGCTTCTCTCACAACAAGCCTGATGGTTTCGGTAGGGTACGTGCCACCTTGGGAGACGAAACGATATCTGTTTCCTCTTATTGCTTTCAAAAAATTTCCCTGTCAACATAGAACAACATGAGTGTCGTGCTAAATTTTGGATTTTTCGGGGATAGTTTTGACATTTTTATACGTTAATTGAGTTTTCTAGGCATTTATGTGCATAATTCAAAATTGAACTACATGCACGTGCTCCGTCCATAAAATCGGGTTGCAAATCAAATGTTTGTCCTTGGTTTCATGCTAGGTCCCATGCAAGAAATGGGAATGAATGTCAAACACCTTGCCACGGTCACTCGGCCGCAAACATTGAGATACCTGGTTTTTAAATTCTAGTAAATCCAAAGCTCGTCTGAAATTCATGATACTTGGCATGCTATCATGGAGCGGCATCAACATGCCATGGCAAAATTTTTGTCCCATTTGGGGCAGGTTTGGGGATATGCTTCTCACAAACCAGAGCTTCTCACAACAAGCCTGATGGTTTCGGTAGGGAACGTCCCACCTTTGGGGACGAAACGATATCCATTGCCTCTTATTGCTTTCAAATTTTTTCTCGTGTCAACATAGAACAACAGGAGTGTTGTGTCAATTTTTGGGGATTTTCATGGTTCATTTGGATATTTATGCATTAATTGAGTTTTCAATGCATTTATGTGCATAATTCAAATTTGAACTACATGCACATGCTCTAATGCATATAAATTGGTTGAAAATTCAAATTTGTGCCCTTGGTTGCATGCTTAGGTCCCATGCAAGCAATGGGAATGAATGCCAAACACCCTACCACGGTCACTCGGTCGCAAACATCCAGATACCTGGTTTTTAAATTCTAGTAAATCCGAAGCTCGTCTGAAATTCATGAAACTTGGCATGCTATCATAGAGGGGCATCAACATGCCGTGGTAATTTTTTTATCCCATTTGGGGCAGGTTTGGGGATATGCTTCTCAAAAACCAGAGCTTCTCACAACAAGCCTGATGGTTTTGGTAGGGAACGTCCCACCTTTAGGGACGAAATGATATCAATTGCCTCTTATTGCTTTCAATTTTTTTCCCGTGTCAACATAGAACAACAGGAGTGTTGTGTCAATTTTTGGGGATTTTCGTGGTTCATTTGGACATTTTATGCATTAATTGAGTTTTCAGTGCATTTATGTGCATAATTCAAATTTGAACTACATGCACATGCTCTAATGCATATAAATTGGTTGAAAAATAAAATTTGTGCCCTTGGTTGCATGCTTAGGTCCCATGCAAGAAATGGGAATGAAAGTCAAACACCCTGCCACGGTCAGTCGGTCGCAAACATTGAGATACCTGGTTTTTAAATTCTAGTAAATCCAAAGCTCATCTGAAATTCATAAAACTTCACATGCTATCATAGAGTGGCATCAACATGCCGTGGTAATTTTTTTGTCCCATTTGGGGCAGGTTTGGGGATTTGCTTCTCACAAACCAGAGCTTCTCACAGCAAGCCTAATGGTTTTGGTAGGGAACATCCCACCTTTGGGGACGAAACGATATCCATTGCCTCTTATTGCTTTCAAATTTTTTCTCGTGTCAACATAGAACAACAGGAGTGTTCTGTCAATTTTTGGGGATTTTCATGGTTCATTTGGACATTTTATGCATTAACTGAGTTTTCAATGCATTTATGTGCATAATTCAAATTTGAACTACATGCACATGCTCTAATGCATATAAATTGGTTGAAAATTCAAATTTGTGCCCTTGGTTGCATGCTTAGGTCCCATGCAAGAAATGGGAATGAACCCTGCCACGGTCACTCGTTCGCAGACATTGAGATACCTGGTTTTTAAATTCTAGCAAATCCAAAGCTCGTCTGAAATTCATGATACTTGGCATGCTATCATGGAGCGACATCGACATGCCGTGGCAAAATTTTTGTCCCATTTGGGGCAGGTTTGGGGATATGCTTCTCACAAACCAGAGCTTCTCACAACAAGCCTCATGGTTTCAGTAGGGAACGTCCCACCTTTGGGGACGAAATGATATCCATTGTCTCTTATTGCTTTCAAAAAATTTCTCATGTCAACAAAGAACAACAGGAGTGTTGTGTCAATTTTTGGGATTTTTCGGGGTTCATTTGGACATTTTTATGCATTAATTGAGTTTTCAATGCATTTATGTGCATAATTCAAATTTGAACTACATGCAGATGCTCTAATGCATATAAATTGGTTGAAAATTCAAATTTGTGCCCTTGGTTGCATGCTTAGGTCCCATGCAAGAAACGGGAATGAATGCCAAACACCCTGCCATGGTCACTCGGTCGCAAACATTCAGATACCTGGTTTTTAAATTCTAGTAAATCCAAAGCTCGTCTGAAATTCATGAAACTTGGCATGCTATCATAGAGGGGCATCAACATGCCGTGGTAATTTTTTTGGTCCCATTTGGGGCAGGTTTGGGGATATGCTTCTCAAAAACCAGAGCTTCTCACAACAAGCCTGATGGTTTCGGTAGGGAATGTCCCACCTTTGGGGACGAAACGATATCCATTGCCTCTTATTGCTTTCAATTTTTTTCCCGTGTCAACATAGAACAACAGGAGTGTTGTGTCAATTTTTGGGGATTTTCGTGGTTCATTTGGACATTTTATGCATTAATTGAGTTTTCAATGCATTTATGTGCATAATTCAAATTTGAACTACATGCACATGCTCTAATGCATATAAATTGGTTGAAAAATCAAATTTGTGCCCTTGGTTGCATGCTTAGGTCCCATGCAAGAAATGGGAATGAATGTCAAACACCCTGCCATGGTCAGTCGGTCGCAAGCATTGAGATACCTGGTTTTTAAATTCTAGTAAATCCAAAGCTCGTCTGAAATTCATGAAACTTCGCATGCTATCATAGAGTGGCATCAACATGCCATGGTAATTTTTTTGTCCCATTTGGGGTAGGTTTGGGAATATGCTTCTCACAAACCAGAGCTTCTCACAACAAGCCTGATGGTTCACGTAGGGAACGTCCCACCTTTGGGGACGAAACGATATCCATTGCCTCTTATTGCTTTCAAATTTTTTCTCGTGTCAACATAGAACAACAGGAGTGTTCTGTCAATTTTTGGGGATTTTCGTGGTTCATTTGGACATTTTAGGCATTAATTGAGTTTTCAATGCATTTATGTGCATAATTCAAATTTCAACTACATGCACATGCTCTAATGCATATAAATTGGTTGAAAATTCAAATTTGTGCCCTTGGTTGCATGCTTAGGTCCCATGCAAGAAATGGGAATGAACCCTGCCACGGTCACTCGTTCGCAAACATTGAGATACCTTGTTTTTAAATTCTAGTAAATCCAAAGCTTGTCTGAAATTCATGAAACTTGGCATGCTATCATAGAGCGGCATCAACATGCCGTGGTAAATTTTTTTGTCCCATTTGGGGCAGGTTTGGGGCTATGCTTCTCACAAACCAGAGCTTCTCACAACAAGCCTGATGGTTTCCGTAGGGAACGTCCCACCTTTGGGGACGAAACGATATCCATTGTCTCTTATTGATTTCAAAAAAATTCTCATGTCAACAGAGAACAACAGGAGTGTTGTGTCAATTTTTGGGATTTTTCGGGGTTTGTTTGGACATTTTTATGCATCAATTGAGTTTTCAATGCATTTATGTGCATAATTCAAATTTGAACTACATGCAGATGCTCTAATGCATATAAATTGGTTGAAAAAACAAATTTGTGCCCTTGGTTGCATGCTTAGGTCCCATGCAAGAAATGGGAATGAACGTCAAACACCCTGCCACGGTCAAGATTGCAAACATTGAGATACCAGGTTTTTAAATTTTACTAAATCCAAAGCTCGTCTAAAATTCATGAAACTTGGCATGCTATCATGGAGTGGCATATACATGTCGTCATTAATTTTGTGTCCCATTTGGGGCAGGTTAGGGGATATGCTTCTCACAAACCAGAGCTTCTCACAACAAGCCTGATGGTTTCGGTAGGGAACGTCCCACCTTTGAGGACGAAACGATATCAATTGCCTCTTATTGCTTTCAATTTTTTCCCGTGTCAATATAGAACAGCAGGAGTGTTGTGTCAATTTTTAGGATTTTCCGGGGTTCGTTTGGACATTTTTATGCACTAATTGAGTTTTCAATGCATTTATGTGCATAATTCAAATTTGGACTACATGCACATGCTCTAATGCATATAAATTGGTTGAAAAATCAAATTTGTGCCTTCGGTTGCATGCTTAGGTCCGATGCAAGAATTGGGAATGAATGTCAAACACCCTGCCATGGTCACTCAGCGTCAAACATTGAGATACCTGGTTTTTAAATTCTAGTAAATCCAAAGCTGATCTGAAATTCATGAAACTTGGCATGCTATCATGGAGCGGCATCAACATGATATCCATTGCCTCTTATTGCTTTCAAAAAAATTCTCGTGTCAACATAGAACAACAGGAGTGTTGTGTCAATTTTTGGGATTTTTCGGGGTTCGTTTGGACATTTTTATGCATTAATTGAGTTTTCAATGCATTTATGTGCATAATTCAAATTTGAACTACATGGACATGGTCTAATGCATATAAATTGATTGAAAAATCAAATATGTGTCCTTGGGGTGCATGCTTAGGTCCCATGCAAGTAATGGAAATGAATTTCAAACACCAGGGCACGTTGATTGTCGGCAAAACGTTGAGATACTTTGTTTTTAAATTCTAGTAAATCCAAAACTCGTCTGAAATTCATGAAACTTGGCATGCTATCCTGGAATGGCAACCGACATGTTGTGGTATTTTTCGTGTCCATTTTGAGAGAATGCGCACTCAAATAACAGCCAACACTACAAAAAAAAAGACACATCCGTGACATTTTGGGCCGAACAAATTTTTTTTCTGTCATACATATGACACTTCTATGACGATAATTGTGAAAAAAACCCGGTATCATCATAGATGTGGTGGGCTCCTACTTCTATGACAAAAAATCATGACATAAAATGGGATTTTCATCTTGGGCGGGCCGGAGACGCAGCTGCATGACATTCTTTGGGCCGTCCATGACAGAAAAAACCGTGGTAGATGCGAGGGGGAGGAAAATTTCGGGGAGTTCCCGGTTACGGTGGGAGGTCAGGGGCCGAGCGATGCGCGTTTCTCTTGTACACGTATGCGCGTGTGTGCGAGGCGTTGGCTCTAACTGAAGCCAAGCGAGGCGTTGGGCTCTAACTGAACCCGAGCGATTGCACTGCAGGCTACGCGTTACTGAACCCGAGCGATCAATCGATGGCTATTAACTGAAGCCAATCGAGCGATTCCTTCGCTGCTGCTGCTAACTGAGGC